>NC_056747.1:301928904-301931404 GCF_019279795.1 Protopterus annectens
TTAGAAGGTGAATACTAATAAGGCATAATAAAATGCTTTTTCTATGGTATAGGCTGCTGGAAAACATCAGAATTGTGTTGAAGGGCAAAGGCCAGTTGAAGCATGCCATACAGGGCACAGGCCTTCACCTGTAAAAAATCTGACATTCACTGCAATTTGTGCATTTATAATACTCCTTCTAAATCCTCCCCGAGTACAGTCACCCACCATTCAAAAGGTGTATGCTCAGAGTTATTTTGTAAGTTAACATTTCTGACACAAAGATTGAGAGCAGCTTATGAAAATACATGCAGGCCTTCATTTCAAGTCAGCCATGTCTTTGTTACATGAATGCACATGGGTGGCAGGTATATGCTGACGTTTCACACCTCTCGTGACTTCATCAACTGCACTGAAATATGAGGATGGAAGATAAAAAGAAGGTTCACTGAGCTGTGCTTTTGGGCTTAGTAGAATTGTGCTGATTGACTGACTACTCCAAACTTTCATCGTGTTCTGCATTTACCCTTGCACTTGTGTCCTGAGTTGTGACAGAAAAGGCTTTACGAATGATCAGATCACTGTCCATGAATGCAACTCTACTTCTCTGCCGAGTTAACACCATACATTAATATAATATTTACAAATATAACTTTTATCTTTACTTGTCACAAATCACCATTTCCTCTATGACTATTCCCACTGCTGCAATTATGTGTTGTAACCACTTCTCATAACCTTACTCAACTCATCACTAATTCCTTTTTCATCGATTTACCCCCATTCTACCATACCTTCCTTTCTTCTACCTCTTTACCACTAATGCTTTCTGCCCCCAGCATTAAAATTGCCTATGTTACGTTATGCGATATGTATTTTTTCTTTCTTTCTCACACCTCAGCTGAGCCTGAAATTGGTCCATGTGGATTAGTGCCCTGCCCTAATATGCAGTGTTCCTCATAGCAGGAGCTTGTCCTATGAGAACATCACACTACAGTTTTACTTCCTTCAGAAATGTATCTTTTAGTTTCTAAAGTCTTGGTATGTGAAGTTTTTAAGAGCAAAAATGAACAGTAATATAAAGTTTGTCTTTTTATTGTGTAACATTTCAAAACATCTTGTGGCATTTGAAATGATTACAAATCATGCATTGTAAGTGGCAAATAAGAGAGGTATTTATTTGGTTTATTTATACGTAGTAGTATACACTTTTTATCTAACAGTCTTTCTTCATTTAACTGATCTTTTATTTCAAGATGAGCACAAAGTAACTGAACTTTGAAGAATATTCAAAGTAGCCTTGGAAGAATTAATGTACCCCATTCAGATGTGCAAATGTCAATAGCAAATGGCAAAAATGTAATCCACCTAACCTTTGATAACCAAGCTTCCTAAGTGACTGACTCTCATTGAAAAGTATCTAATTCCTCATTGTGTGCTTACCTGATTATCTGCCCTAGAGCAGCTGTCTCCAACATGGCTACTGCAAAATCAATGAAACCACTCTGCAGAACAAATTGTCTGCCACTGACCTTTGCTGACCTCCACTTTTCTGCACTGTAATTGGATGTCATGTCTGTGTGTTTAGTCCAATGAAGAGCTGGGGCACTAAGGTTAGGAAGAACAAACCCCTTTGGAACAGACCCCAGCTAAGATCATTCAACCCTCACTGACCTCAAAGAATTGACAGGGCTCTTTTGACAAGTTACAAGGTCTGTGTGGCCCTGGGAGAATCAGCCTAGCCTGGGCCTTATTCTTGGCCTGCAGGCACTGCACTCACCTGAGAGGCACAGAATAATGGCTCTCAGCTACATTCATCTAAGCAACACAAAAAAGATTTTAAAAGCTCCAGTAATTGCTAAGATTAAAGACAAGACCACGCTTCTGTTGTTTTACCCCTTTTTGATTCTTGAAATGGCCTAGAATTTCTCTCTCTCTCTCTCTTTTTTTTTTTTACTTCTCTGCCACGATCTACAAGCAAAAAGCCTGGGAATGCATTGGATCCCGCTGAGGGCATAGCTTGATTGGCAGACCTTTTGAATTATTTCACAGTTTGCTTGGTTTTAAATAGAGAAGAAGCCTGGATTTCTTGTTTTCTGCCCTTTCTTTTTTTTTCTTTAAAAGAAAGCTTTTTATGTTGACTCACTGCCGTGACGGCCGTACCTTTGATCAGAGCCTTTACTCCAGCCCTGGACTGTACTGGCCCCTTTGCATTTCCTTAAGAGCTGCTTCACATCACCAAATTTCTTTCAGTCACTTTTACAAAAGTACAAAAGGGCACTTGGCTTTCTGTAAAGACTTTCTAACCAGGGAGGGCCTTGTCTACGGAGTCTTTTAGCCTTCTGTCTAGACTCCAGGTTTCTGTTTGTCAACCTGGATCCAAGCACAGCAGTACGTCCAACCAAAGGGTGGTCGCTGCTGTGTGGGCCTTCCTTGTTATTTGTACATATGCACTGAAAAGTGCTTACAATGCATGCTTGTTATGAACAAACACATGCAGTATACATCATTAGGTCTATTG
>NC_056747.1:301936404-301971404 GCF_019279795.1 Protopterus annectens
CACAGGTTTGAAGCACTCTTGCAAAGAACAGGAGCTGAGAAGACAAGAAGCAGTGGGGTGGAGTTCAGTAAGTGCCCTTAATGCAAGGAATGACATACAACAATCTGATGTTTGATTATGTGACCATTTGAAAACAGAACTGCAGAGAGACAGGTAAATGCATCCTGTCATCCACTCCCTCGTAATCAGAGCCGGCTGTCACACCAATGGATGACATTTACCTTGTGAATGCTATTAGACTGTCCCTGGCTGGTGGTCTTGAAGTTAGCCTATCTGGGTGGATTCTCAAGCTGATAACATCAAGGACTGGAGATGGAAGTTGGAAGTGGACATGGACATCACTGAGGTTACCTTTCATGTGAATCAGTGAAAAACAGTCTGCCTGAATACAAAGTGTATCATTGCTGACTCAGGCATTTATATGGTAGACACTGTACTAAGGACCACTCTGAAGTATCCAGAATAAAGGGCCAGGGTACACTTACTTATCAGAACAAGAGGTAGAGGTATAACTCTAATTAGACATAAATGGGGTCACATTACTTGTCCAGCTGTGTTCTCTTCCAGAACTTACAATTTCTTTACTTTTCTAATTCAGGCACAGTGTTTCAACATTTCGCTCATCTACATCTTGATTGTAATTCCGACCTTCTCTGTGGGTTACACGGATTACCCCTAAGACTCATGCAGATGTGTTGTTGTCATTCCACTTGTTCCAAGAAGCTCTTCTCCTTTTTTCCACTTTTTTCTTTCCTGGATATGTAGCTGGGCCACAGCATCTCTTACTGTATGCAAAATCCCACATGCATATTTGTGCAACATCTGTCAGCATTTCTTTGGCCAAGTCATCAGCCAAGACAATCTGTTCCAGATATTACAATCCCTTCATACTTTACTTTCTCCTTAGTAACCATATGTCATACCATATCTACACAATCTTTCTAGTTATGTCTCCCTCCTGAACTATATCTAGAGAATCTGTTAGTTATGTCACCCCATCTGTCTTCTTTTTCTATTCCTCCTCATCTACATCTCCTCTTCCCACTTTCTCTCCCTTTGTCTGAGATTGTTAGTACAGAGCAAGTGGATTGTTTGGCCATGTTTTAGAAACACAGAGCTTAAAAACAAGCCTGCTCCCCATAACATTAGGATGACTGCAAAAGCTTTGCTGGGTCTTTCTTGTAGTCTTCAGTGGTTTGTCTATGTGAGTTTTTTTACGTTTTGATCTGGGTGTTATTTTGGATATTTTTCAGTCACATCTTGCATGTTTTTCAGTTCTCTTTCTAAAGTATGACTAATCAATCCACTTATGCTGAACAGATGAGCTCAGAGAAAGGGCAGTATATGTCATACTAACATTTAGAGGGGTTTGGCTTTATTCATCTGAATACACGAGTGAAAGCACAAAGTCATCGGTTATCAGAAGTCATGTGGCTGAAACACTGGTATATTCTTAAGGAATCATTTGCATATATCCCATATGATTCCACTACAGGAGGTTTAAGCTGTTACACAGTGAAGGTGTGCAGAGTCTTCTTATAATTTTTACTAAGTGTATGAAATGTAGAAATTTTCTCACCGGGCCTCTGCTGAAAAGTGGCTTTGCCCAACTTGACTTTCCCAGTAGGCAAAGGCAAACAAATAAACAAATACGTAAGATAATCTAGTATTAAAGGCTCATATTACTATAGAGTCTGTGATTTTTTATGTACTCCTAAAGGCTTTTTTTTCTGATCACTTCAGAAATTGCATTTTGTGACTTCCTGAGCACCAGAAAAGCACTTGCTGTGTTTTGGCATCTACCCTCTAGTAACTAATTGATCACAGTGTGCAGTTAGCAGTTCCTAGTCCACCAGTAGGCCAATTTCTCCATCGCTTACAGTGCTGGCACATTTACACCTGCATTACTCCATAAAGAATACACTCTTTATAGTGGAGATATTGCCTTATGTGTGTGTGTTCCAGACATTGATGGGCCAGTAGTTGGGGATGGGAAAAATCATCAGATCAGCAGCTAACAGTTCCATATTACAAGGAAAGGTACTTTTACTCTGTTAGATTTAGCCAGGCTAGTGGCTACACACACAGTGGGGAAGCAACGGCTGGTTCACATTCCAGCACATTCTCAAGCAAGCCCTTGCAAGTGCCTTGATGTAGAGCTGTCACAGTGGCTTCAGTCAGGGATAGTGACACTGTACACAGAGACTTCCTTTTCTTCATCCCTGGAGAGAGATGGCTGCCCAGTAAAGTACAATTGTGTACACTTACCATAAATGTAGATGTTTAAGTGTATTCACTGCTGCAGTCATCACCTGTGGGTTATCCCTGCTGTGGTAGCCCTCGGCTGGCCCGAATACCAGAGTCAGTGTTTTTCCTGCATTAGCTGCAGTCGCCTGTAGTCTGATGTTAGGTCATCAATGTTATAAAGCAAGGCAGCCGGCATCATTACATCAGCTTTTCTTGCCCTAACATGTCAGAAGCACAAAGAAATAAGGTGAAGTGGCCCTGGTGGTTAAAAGACACCGTGGGAAGCTTATATCCCCCTAGGGGAAGAGGATATAAGGGGGATGGAGGGAGGGAAACCAGGACGGCAACAGTCAATGCACTCGACATCTACATTTATGGTAAGTATAAACAACTGTACTATGTTCTTCATGTTTCACTGTTGCAGTCATCACCTGTGGGAGGATTCCCAAAGCTGAGGAGAGGGGTGGAAGGATAGGTTAGAGCCCTAGGCATGGGTCATCAAGCCCTGCAGAACTGCAGAGGCAAACCCTGCCCTAGACTTAGAAAAAAGAGGTAGGCGGTAATGCTTTGTAAAGGTATGGACAGAGGTCCTGGTGGGGACTCCTCTGAGGAAGGCTGTGGAAGTAGAGTCTGCCCTAGGGGAATGGGTATGAACAGACTTGGGGGGAGGGGTTCCCATGTAGTCTGTAGCAGACATGGATACAGTGTGATATCCATTTGGAAATGGTTTGCTTGGAAATGGGCTTCCCTCTGACCCTGGGGCAAAGCTGACAAGCAGCTGGTCTGTTTTTCTGAAGGGTTTAGTACAGTCCAGATAGTATCTGAGTTGTCTGTGCATGTCTAGCGAGTGCAGAATTCTTTCCCCCTTGTTTTGAGGGTTGGAAAAGAAGGTGGGTAGGTGTATGGCCTTTTTGAGGGTGACAGCAGATACCACCTTAGGCATAAAGGAGGGGTTAGTCCTCAGGGAGACCCTGTTTGCATTGAAAATGATGAAGGGCTCAACAGCTATAAGTGCCTGAAGTTCTGAAACTCTTCTGGCTGAGGTAATAGCTAGTAGGAAGGCAGTCTTCCAGGAGAGGTATTGCAATTCTGTTGAAGCAGCAGGTTTGAAAGGAGGTAAGGTTAGTTTTTCTAAAACATAATTCAGGTCCCAGACTGGTGTGGGAGCCCTTCTGGGAGGTCTGATATTAGAAGCCCCTCTGAGGAATTGTTTAATCAAAGGATGACAGAAGAGGGGTATGTCTGAATCCAAATGGGCTGAAATGGCTAATAGAAGAGGAGTGGCCACTTTTGAGCAACTCGGCTAGGTAATCCAAGATAAGAGGGATGGAAGGATGTGAGGTACTGGCCCCTCTGGACTGGCTCCAGGAGCAGAATCTTTCCCTGCATAAGATTTTCTGGTGCTGGGCCTTCTGGCCTCTGTGATAATGTCTAGGACATCTTTGCTTAACAGAGACTCTTTGTTAGCTTTTAAGGTATAAGCCATGCTGAAAGATTGAGAGTCTGCAAGTCTGGGTGCATTATCTTCCCCCTCACCTGGGTCAAGAGGTCTGAGATCAGGGGAAGCTACTTGGGGAGTTGTAAGGTCAGGCTATGCAGTAAGGGGTTCCATTGCTGTCTGGGCCAATCTGGAACAATGAGCACGGCCTTTGTTTTCTCCTCCCTTATTTTGATCAGTACCTTGGTAATAAGGGGCAGAGGAGGGAATGCGTACACAAAGAGGGAGTTCCAGGGGAAGATCAAGGCATCCACCTTCCACGCTAGGAGGTAATACTCCCTGGTACAGAACTTTTGCAGCTGGTGGTTGAGGTGCAAGGCAAAGAGATACACCTCTGGAGTCCCCCACTCCTGAGTGATTTGCTGAAAGATTTCCCTGTGGAGCTGCCATTCATGGGGGGTCCAGTACATTTCTGCTTAGATGGTCTGCCAGGGTGTTGTTGACCCCTGGTAGGTATTGGGCAATTAGGTACAGACCCATGGAGGTGGCTGTCAGCCAGAGGCTCATGGCTAGCCTGCACAGAGGGTAAGATTGGGCCCCCCCCCCCCCGTTTGTTGATATACCACATTACTGTGATGTTGTCTGTTTTTATAAAGAGAACCCCTGGCTAGAGATGGGGTTTGAAGGATGTCAGAGCCTTTTGTACTGCCATCATTTCTTTCTGATTGACGTGCAAGTGAAGTTGCTGGGCATCCCAAAGACCTTGGGTGCACCTGTCTGCTAGATGAGTGCCCCAAGCAATGTCTGAGGTGTCGGTGGTGATGATCTGGCCAGTAGGAGGTAGGATGAAGGGAAGACCCATATTCTTGGCACAGGCCTCTGCCCACCAGAAAAACTCGGGCCTTATAGATGGGATCAGAGGGAGAGAGGTCTCTAGAGACTGATTGCGCTGGCACCAAAGGTTCTTTAGATAGCACTGAAAGTTTTCTCATGTGAAGCCTGGCCAGAGGAATTAGAAGGTTGCAAGATGCCATGTATCCCAGGACTTGCAGGAACTTCCTCATGATGAGGTGACTTCTGGAAGCCAGCTGGGTAAAGTAGAGGGGCAGGAAGCTCTGCTTTTCTGGGGATAGGAAGGCCATTTGGGATGCTGTGTCTAGCAGAGCCCCCCAAAAAATTATCTTCATGGTGGGATTTTGCTTTGATTTCTTCTTGTTGATAGTGAACCCTAGGGAAGTTAGGAGGGATTTGACAAAGAGAAGGTACTGGAGCAGCTTTTCTTTTCACTCTGCCTGAATGAGGCAGTCATCCAGGTAAGGGTAAGTCTGTATATTTCTCTGTCTGCAAAATGCTATGGCCGGGGCTAAGCATTTGGTGAGTACTCTGGATGCAGTGGATACGCCAAAGGGCAGCACAGCGAAAGTACAGTTGTGTACACTTACCATAAATGTAGATGTTTGAGTGTATTCACTTCACTGTTGCAGTCATCACACTTGGGTTATCTGCCTGCAGGTAGCCCTCAGTTGGCCCGAATACCAGTCTTGGGATTTCTGCATCAGATGTGGTCGGCTCTTCCATGATGTCAGGTTGTCAGGGGTATAAAACATCCAGCCGATGCCATTACATCAGTTTTTCTTGCTCCAGATGTCAGGAGCCTCCAAAATAGGAAGTTATTACATGGTGTGGAACACCTCCAGTAAAAAGTAAATACCCCGGCCATAAAAGATGGCCATAAAGAGATAGGTAGAAAGGCTAGAGAAAGCCAGGGGCCTGGAGGGAGGGAAACCAGGACTGCAACATTGAATATACTTGAACATCTACATTTATGGTAAGTGTACACAACTGTGGTATGTTCTTCGTGTTTTACTGTTGCAGTCTTCACATTTGGGTTGATTCCCAAAGCTGAGAAAGGGTGGAGGCAGTCAAGAAGTGTTAGGCCTTGTAAGACTGCTGTAGCAAATCCAGCTCTGGGTTTAGAAAAAATAGGTAAGTGGTAATGCTTGGTGAAGGTGTGTACAGAACTCCAGGTTGCAGCTTCGAGGATGTCCCTGGTAGGGACTCCCCTGAGAAATGCTGTAGAGGTTGAAGTAGCTCTAGTGGAATGAGTTCTGATCCCCAGAGGGGTAGGTTTTCCATGGTGCTTGTAGCAGAAATGGATGCAATGTGCTACCCATTTGGAAATGGTTTACTTCAAAATGGCCTTGCCCTCTGGCCCTGTAGCAAAGCTAACTAGCAACTAGTCAGATTTTCTGAAAGGCTTAGTCCGGTCAAGGTAGACCCTGAGCTGTCTGTGCATGTCCAAGGAATGCGGGATCCTTTTCCCTTTATTCTGAGGATTAGGGAAATAGGTTAGCAAATGGATGGATTGGTTTAAAGCCACACTGGATACCACCTTGGGCATAAAGAAAGGGTTAGTCCTGAGGGAAACCCTGTCAGCATGGAAAATAATGAAGGGCTCCATCGCCATTAGTGTCTGTAACTCAGACACTCTTCTTCCTGAAGTAATAGCTAGAAGTAAGGCTATTTTCCAAGAGAGGAATTTTAACTCTGCTGAAGCAGCAGGTTCAAAAGGGGGAAGTGTGAGCTTCTCCAGTACAAAGTTAAGGTCCCAGGCCGGGATGGGAGCTCTCCTATGAGGCCTTAAATTGTTAGCTCCTCTCAGGAACTGCTTGATGAGAGGGTGAGAAAAAAGAGGTAGCTCAGTATTATAATGAACTGAGATGGCAGTGGCATGAATCTCAATGGATGAGAAGAATAGGCCTCTGTGGAGCAGCTCTGCTAGGTAAGCAATGATTTGAGGTAAGGTGGGCACAACTGTGTCCTTTCCTTGAGACTGACTCCAAGAACAATATCTTTTCCACTTTTCAGCATAGGAGTTCCTAGTACTAGGCCTTCTGCCCTCAAGAATGATGTCCAGCACCTGTTTGCTGAGGGATGCTGATGGTGTATTCAGGGGATAAGCCAGGCTGCAAGGTTTAGAGTTTGCAGCTGTGGATGCAAAATCTGTCCCTCTCACTGAGACAGCAGGGAAGGTGTCTAATGTAGGTGCCAGGGTGGCACTGCTGTCAGACTGCATTGGACATGCTCCATTTAAAGAAATCACAATCACTCTGAGCTACACACTCTAGGGACCTAAACCTTGTCACCACAATAAACAGAACATGCTGGAGGGATAGATTCCTGTCCCAGAGACTTCCCATACTCTGGAACAAACTACCAATCTATATCAAACAAAGCTCCTCATTAGCACTCTTCAAGAAAAATCTTGATGATTGGATGGGAGATAGGAAATTCACCCCAGGGATCACTTCTGTGGCTCTGCTTGACAGGGGCACAGGAAAATAATTTTCTTGGGTGGCAAAAGCCAGGGTACCGTTTGGCTAGGCTTATATAGGCCCTAAGGCCAATAGCCTAGTACCTACCTATGAACCTATGAATGGGTACCAGTGCTGGCATGGCCAGTCTGGTGCAGTAAGGATTGCCCTTGGCTTGTCCTGTTTGATCTCGAGTAGTACTTTTGAGAGGAGGGGCATAGGAGGAAAGGCATAAATTGAGAGTTTTTCCCATGTAAAGGATAGGGTGTCCACCTTCCAGGCTCTGGTGTGAGGGTTCCTGGTGCAACATTTGTTCAATTGGTGGTTTTGGAAGGAGGCAAAAAGGTCCACCTCCGGTGTTCCCCACCTCGGGGTTAGAAGTTTGAATGAATTGGGTTCCACTTTCCACTCGTGAGGGTCCAGTAGATTTCTGCTTAAGTCGTCTGCCAGTGAATTTTGCTTGCCTGGCAGGAATTGAGCTTATAGGTGCACTTGGATGCTCAAGGCTGTGTCCTACAGAGCCATGACTAACCTGCAGAGTGGGTAAGAATGAGTTCCACCCTGCTTGTTTATGTACCACATAACTAGGGTTGCCAACCGTCCAGAATTCTTCCAAACTGTCCGGAATTAAGGGACACTGTCCGGAAACCTGAGACTGCACTATATTGTCCGGAAAAAATCTTTTACTTTAATAAATAAAAAAAAATTACGTTTTTATAAAAAGGCGTTCTTCTTTAAGAATGCCCTTTGCATCTGATCGCACTCGCACAGACTGTGAGACCAGACCCAACAGATGCAGAAGGCAGAAGCTGAGATTGTTTACGTCTTCATGTTCTGTGTGGGTGAATTTGAATTTCAGAAGATGTTGGGACTGCTTAGCGGCTGCAGACCACCAAACAGTCAGACAAGTGAGAGGTATGTGTGTGTGTCTTTCTGTTTAGGTGCATGTGTGTGTGTGTCTATTAGGGTTGTCACTCTAGGGGAGTTAGGTTGGTATGGAATCATGAACAAGTCTTATTTGGGAATAGCCATTTGAGAGCAGATTGAAGATTACTACTGCATGATATTTCACAATATACATGCAGGAGTACATATACAATGATATGAATATATACATAATATGCTAGTATAGGATGATAGACAGGAATAGTTGAATGTTGTAAATAGTTAATGAAATTTACTAAAGGCTTAAATTATGATAATGATGGGGAGATGACTTCATATATGTACTGGTTTCAAGGAGAAATGAGTAAAGTCATCTAATTAAATGCTCTGGAAAACAAAAGGGGGGATACATATTAATTTATTCATTCTTTGTTGATAGGGTTAGTCCCAGTTAGCTAGTACCTCTTTTCAGGGGAGACCTATGGTATTTGGGAATTTTGGCTTGGGCATTGGGGAACTTTGGCTACTTTTCAAAAGTTGCCCTGGGATGTTTTACATCCACCTGAGCTACCACCAACTCAAGCAGATGGGACATTGGTTTAACATTTCATCAGAAGAATGGCACACTCAGGTGTGCAGCACCCCCCTTATACTTCACTGCATGTAAGAAATATTAGCAAGTGTGATGTGAGGTTTGTTTAAGATTGTAGTGAATTGTGGCTAATTGCAGTGTAAACACCTGAATTGGACTGCAGCTAAATGGATTAATAATTTTTGAGAGATTATATAAGGGGAAATGGGCCAGTGATTGATATATGCTGCAAGTTCATCACATATAAGGACTACACACTATGTATAGAATATTCTGCAATGTTTGTCAATAAAATTATTTGCTCAAAACAGAGGTAGGAGTCCCACACATGGGTTGGGAATGTAGCTGGGGGGGTTCATGTTGAGAGCTTAGCTGCTATCAAGCGGCCTTGCTAGCATTCAAGGGCCAGGATCATAAGGAAGGGAGGAGGGACAGACGTAATGTGCTGTGCAATGTCCAACAGGAGTCTGAATCGCCCACTAACAACAAGTTTTGCTTTGTTTCAGCATATGGCCAAGCAAGCGGGGGAACAAAGAGTGAATCCTATTAGCATGGCTTGGTGGCTAGTGGAAAGGACATGAGGAGCCAGAGGGAGAGCCTAGTGTTCAACAAGGGCCAAATGGATCCAGGACATCTAAGTGGTCATTCAACATTACAACAAACAATGGGAGGGGAAGGATCTTGAAGGGCAGGCCAGGCACACTGGTGGGCCTCAGTTCTAATGGGGAGGTCAAAGAAGAGGGAAAACTTCATGCATTTGATATGGTTTATAGGATGCCTAAAGGGGATGTATATAGTAACAGATGAAATGCATTGATGAGCCAATTGAATTCCCTTCTGGATGAAATGGAAAGGGAGGATGACAGGATGCCAAGTCTGTGTATGTACAATTGTACTGGGCTCAGTGTTTTTTATGTGATATTTTCCTGGTAGTTTGAGAGATTGGATGGTAGCAGCTGAGCCTGAGACAGTGTGAGGCCTACTTCCAGATTTGACAGCACATTTTTCGGGTCTATATTAGATGAACAAAAGTTCATCTTAGCGAACGCTCACATGAGCAAATATTGCGGAACTCGAAACCGCAATTGCGAGATCGTGGTACAGTGAAGATGGGAGTATTTGCCTTTTCCTCACTGTAGTGCGATCTCGGAGTTGGAATATATATTTGGGGGGGCACAGCCCCCCACAATTGCAGTTTCGAGTACCTGGATATTCGCTCATGTGAGCGTTCACTAAGATGAACTTTCGTTCATCTAATATAGACCCTGTTTTTCACAGTTTCCAGTAGTGCTCATACTTGTTTTGGTTTATTCACATAAGCACATTTATTTCTGATAAGTAATGATGCATGATGAGGAGTCATGGCAGCTACAGCATTATCTTTGTCTATTTCTATGTTTATATGCTTTGCCAAGTGACTAGGGAAGTGTCAACATCATGGCTTAGCATGAAAACCCATGATGATAATGGGACTGAAGGTGATTGTGCTCCAGGTAATTAAGAAGTTGTCTGTGAATTATTTAGTCAGACTCAGTCACCTAGAGAGTGTTGAAACAAGAAAAATAGACAGTACATAGAATGTTAGTTGAAAAAAAAAAAATATATATATATATATATATATATATATATATATAGATATATGTGTACACACGCAGACACACACACACACACACACACACACACACACACACAGCTGGGTTCCCTGCAGAATGTTAAGTCTGTGTTTCGGCAACAGCTGTTTATTAACTGTATATGATTGACTAAGTAGCTGGTAGACAGATGTGTGAAATCACAGATGAAGGGCAGATTACCAGTTTACCATTTTTTTATTGTAAATAGGCAATTTATTCTTCAAGGGCAGCAGACACTGAATTTGTAGATGAAACACTGAAATATAAAGTTGTTTGTTAGCAGCAACCTTTTCATTAGTTACAGATTTCTTTAATGTGAAATTATTCAGATGACTTTTACTTATGCAAAGATTGTGCATATTAACTGATATTGGTGGATTGTAATGACAGAAGTTTGAGTGGCCTTTTATGGTTCAAATGTGCCAAACTGGGCAGTTTTGTCATTAATGGTTCATATGTTTTGTTGCATTGCTTACTGGAAAAATGTTCAAAACTATAAATTTAAAACATGCTTTAATAAGTGGTGCTGTATTATACAAAGCATATAATTTAAATATCATATATTATAATTTAATACAATCAGGAAGGTGAATCAAAGAACTTTTGCATGGTCCTAAAAATATGTGCAAGGGGATGTGATATAAAAACAGTCCAAAGGTAAATTTAATCCGCCAGTGACCAGATGCATTTTCTTTGAACGTGGATTTCAATGCTGATTTAGTGAATGTGAGTTTCAAAGGCAGAGAGGAGAGAAGTTTTAATGCTAAGTCTGTTTTCATTGTGAGACTGTATTGCTTTGTTTAGCAAATGTCTATCCGTGTCTGTGCTATAAAATTTGAAATAAAAGTTTTAAATTAATTCATAATATTTGTAATCATTATAGAAACAAAGCACAAGACAATATGCACACTGACACTGAGGTTTGAACAGTGTTTATGGCAAATGGGAAGAAATGGAGAAATAGCCAAGTAATGGGACACTGGAATGCCTGCATGTGTGTGTGTGTGTGTGTGAGTGTGTGTGTGTGTGGGGGGGGGGGTATCAAAATTACATGCATTTTGCTTTCACAACATGTCCAGAATTTTTGATATGGAAAGTTGGCAACCTTACACATAACTGTGGTTTTGCCTGTCTCTATCAGGAGCTGTCCTGGAAGGATGAGGTATTTGAAGGCTGTCAGAGCATTCTGTACAGCTAGCATCTATTTTGATTGATATGCAGAGGAATTTGTTCTGGGCTCTATTTGTCTTGAATGCATTTGCCTGCCATGTGAGCCCCCCCATGCATAGTCTGATGCATCTGTTGTCAGGGTTTGGGTGGCGAGGGGTTGAGTTAAAGGAAGTCCCTTGTTGTGGTTGCATGCTTCTGCCCCCCAAAGGAACTCTGCCCTTGGACAAGGTTTGATAGGAATCACTGTTTCCAGGTCCTAAGAATGTTGACACCAGAGACTTTTTAAGTACCACTGAAGTTTCCTCATATGCAGTCTTGCATATGGAATTAGCAGAATGCATGAGGCCATGAACCCTAGGGCATGCAGTATTTTCCTTGCAGATAGCTGGGTTTTGGTGGCCATTAGTTTGAAATAGTATGTCAAATGGACATGCTTTTCTGGAGTGAGGAATGCCATCTGGGAAGATGTGTTCAAGCTTGCACACAGGAATACAGTTTGTTGGCTTGGTACCAGTTGCGATTTATTTTCATTGATGGTGTATCCCAGTGAAGTTAGAAGTCGTTTTACAAATGCCAGGTACTGAAGTAGCAATTCCTGACTGTCTGCCTGAATCAGGCAATCGTCCCAAGTATGGGTAGATTTAAATATTTCTCTGCCTGCAATATGCAATGGCTAGAGCCAGGCATTTTGTGAATACTCTGGGCGCAGTAGATAAGTCAAAGGGAAGTGCAGAAAACTGCAGATATTTCCTGCAAGACTCCTTTATGGGGATGTGCAGATAAGCTTCTTTTAAGTCTAGGATGGCTACCCAGGCATCCTTGGCTAGCATAGGAAGAAGCTGTTGCAGTGTAAGCATTTTGAATTTTGGGACCACCAGAAAGGTGTTGAGAATTGATAGATCCAGGATAGGGCACCAAGAGCTCTCTTTTCTGGGCACCAGGAACAGTCTGGAGTAGAAACCCTGTCCCCTTTGTTCTACTGGAACAGGTTGAATAGCCCTGATATGGAGAAGGGAAAGTACTTGCTTTTGAACCTCTGCCCAATGGCTTGGAGGAAGGTCTGGCAACCTGCTTGGGGTTGGCAGTGAGTGGAAGTAGAATCTGTATCCCTGGGATACAATGTTTAGAACCCATCGGTCCTGAGTAATGGACATCCAGTTTTTTGCATGAAGGGCAAGTTTTCCTCCTAGGGTGCAAGTACTTGGGCATGGCTGGGAAGGATAATTGGAAAGTCATTGTGAACTTTTTCCATAAGGGGGTGGCTTACCACTCCCTGGTTTTGAGGTGGGAACACTCAATTGTTTAGATCTCTGCATACCCTGAGACTGTAGTCTTGGTGGTGATCTGTTTCCCCTGGGTTTGGACTGAGAAGGCCTGAGAGGGACTGGAAAGGAGAAGTTTTTTGAAGGCCAATGCTTACTGAATCTAGGTGGCTGCACCTGTAAGAAATCTTTGACAGTTTGCATAGATTTAGCATTTTCTTCCATGTTTTTAAAAACTTCTTCTGTTTTTGTGCCAAACAAACGCTCCTGATTAATGGAGCATCTAGTAATTTTGCTTTGACATGGTCAGGCAAGACTTGCTCCTTTAGCCAAACATGCCATCTCAGTACAGACCCAGTGACAGCAGCCCTGCAAGATGCTTCTAAGGCATCAAACCCACACTGTAAAGTATGCTTACTAACTTGGTTTGCAGAATGCATTAACTCTTGTAAATCTTTATTTTCTGCACAATCTGGATGTAACACCATTTTTTGTTTAATTAGTTCCATAATATGTTGCTGGTACTTCAACATGTGAAACCGGCATTTCAAAGCCCTGATGGCAAGAGTTGCAGAGGTATATACCTTCTTACCCCATCTGTCTAAAGCTCTAGAATCCCTGTCTGAAGGAGTAGGGTTTTTGGCTGTAGTAGCCTTAATGTCTTTAGGTCCATGGGAAATGGTCTCTGGATCTGCAGTAGGATTCTTAAAGAGAAATTTGTGAGAGTCAGGTACTCTGTATTACCTGTCAGGTTTTCTAGGATCTGGTGGTAAGGTGTCAGGAGTAAGACTGGACTCCAAAAAGTCATCATCTACAATATCCAGGACAGGGGGGTATAGCTAGCGGCCTGTGCTGAGGCAAATCTAAAAATTCCCTGAGTCTCTTTTTGGACTGAGGATAGTCCTGGTATTCCCAGCAGAAATGCTCTCTTAAGGTATGCAAACTTTCACCAAAAGAAAAAACCTCTGGAGGGGAGGCAGAGGGAATGGATTCCTCTGCATCTGAATCCTCATAAGCAGATAAGGGTACATCCTGGTAATCCAAAGGGTCAGAGTCATCAGACTCCTGGTCTGTAGAATCAGAAGGAAATTCAATGCTTTGTCTTTTAGCAGGGGAAGGCTGGCTTCCGCTATTTAGAGTAATAAGGTCTTCAGCCATTCTAAGCATTTGTTTTTGTGGCATGGGAGCTTGAGCATGCGCTTTGGACGTCGGTTTTCTAGGCGTAGCATGAACTCTGGGCCTGAAAAACTCGGTAGTTTTAGTTGAAAATGAAGTTGCCGGTTTAATATGAATATCGGTAGGTCGGAATACACCCTCAGAAGCCGGTGCCTGCACAGCGGGTCCGGACCCATCGAAGGTAGAGACATCCACAGGTTCCATAGTCGAAGAAGCATCTCGCAGCACACCGGACTCCGAAAGGGTCTCAGCAGAGGCCTGCGACTGTAGAAGCGGGCATCAGCGGCTGCAAAGGCACCTCACTGAGTACCGGTGGACTGGCGACTAGCTTAATGAAAGCATCAGCAGCAGTTTTTGACCTATGCGGTCTGTCTCTGTCTTTGTCTTTGCGCTTGCTTGGAAGATTGGTAGTCGGATGGCTTACCAAAGCCATTTCGGAATACAGAGAATGAGAGTGAAAGAATTTAGCTACAAAAATAGCCTGACGATGAATGGTTTGGGCGTTAAGGCACAAAACCGACAGTGAGGAACGTCGTGGTCTGAGCCTAAACAGGTGACACAGTAAGAATGAAAAATTTCTGTGAGCTATTTGCTTTACACAGGCAAGACAATTGTTAATTTTTTCTGACATCGTTAGAGCAAGAAAAAAGAATCCCCAACGGGGTACTTAGCTTTAGAAGACTTCAGGTCTGAAACTCAAAAAACGAAAATTTCAGGTAGCGGCCGACCAGCACTTGCAAACTGCTTCTTCTTCGGGCTCCTTCTCGGCAAGAAAGACTGATGTAATGGCATTGGCTGCATGTTTTATACCCCTGACAACCTAATGTCATGGAAGAGGTGACAGCATACGATGCAGAAATCCCAAGACTCTGTTATTCGGGCTGACTGAGGGCTACCTGCAGGCAGATAACCCAAGTGTGATGACTGCATCAGTGAAACATGAAGAACATCTGAAAGTGTTGTGATCCTGCTCTGAAGCGCAGGAATTTCCTGCAGGATTCCCTGATGGGGATGTGGAGGTAGGCATCTTTTAGGTCTAGGGTCACTAGCGAGGCATTCTTTGTTAGCATAGGCAGTAGCTGCTGCAAAGTTAGCATTTTGAATCTGGGGACCACCAGGGAGGTATTCAGAATGGATAGATCCAGGATGGGGTGCCAAGTGCCCTCTTTTCTGGGAACAAGGAATAGTCTGGAATAAAACCCTTTGCCTTTTTGATCTGAGAGGACATGTTTTACTGCCCCCTGGGATATGAGAGTTTGGACCTGTTTCAGTGCCTCTGCCCACTGATTTGGAGGTAAGCATGGGGACCCTCTTGGAATTGGGAGTTCGCTGAAAGAGAATTTGTATCCTTGAAAAATTATCTTTAAGACCCATTGGTCTTTTGTTACAGAAAGCCAATTTTCTTTGAAGAGGGAGAGCCTTCCTCCTAGTTTTTGATGAGAGAAGGGAGGGCAGAGGGGGGAGGGGAGTAATTGTGAGTTTTTGCCATAGAAGGGTAGCTTAGAACTCCCTGCCTTTGGGGCGGAATTGGTCCACTGTTTGCTTCTCTGCTGGCCCTGCGATAGAGGCCTGGATGGTCTGTCCCTATCTGCTAGGTGCAAGGAAGAACCGGTGCTTAGAGGGAAAGTTCCTGCTGAACCTGGGAGGTTGAACCTGAAAGAAATCTTTTACTGTTTGCATAGACTTTGCATTGTCTTCCATATTTTTAAGCACCTCTTCTGCTTTTACTCCAAACAAGCGCTCCTTATCTAGGGGTGCATCAATAGATTTAGACTTGACATGATCAGGGAGAGGTTGTTCCTTCATCCATGCATGTCTCCTAATGACAGATCCTGTCACTGCTGCCTGCTAGAGGCTTCTAGGGTGTCATATCCTCCCACAGTGTAATGAGTGTTTGGCCACTTGACAAGCATAGTGCAGTAAATCTGCTAACTTTTTTGAATTGGCACAGTCAAGAAAGGTAGAAATCTTTTGTTTTAATAGTTCCAAGTGTTTTGCTGATATTTTAACATATGGAACTGACAACTGAGTGCTCTGATAGCTAAGGTTGCAGAGGTGTATACTTTTTTACCCCATCTGTTCAGAGCTCTGAAGTCCCTGTCAGAACGGTAAGATTCTTGGCAGAACTAGTCTTAGCTCCCTTAGTTCCCTGTTTAACTTTAGTTCCCTGTTTAATGACCTCTGGGTCTGCAGCAGGATTTCTGTACAGTTACTTGTGAGAACCCAATACTCTTGTAATACCTGTCAGGTTTACTGGGAGCGGGTGGGAGGGCATCAGGGGCTAAGCTGGATTCATGGAAAACATCATCCACCACTTCTAAAATAGGGGGGATTGCCAGGGGTCTGTGCTTGGGCAGGTCCAGAAACTCTCTAAGCCTTTTCTTAGACTGGGGGAAGTCCTGAGATTCCCATTGGAAATGTTCCCTGAGAGTGTGAAAGGTTTCCACAAAGGAAAGATCCTCTGAAGGGGAGACAGAAGGGATGGATTCCTCAGCATTTGACTCCTCATAAGCAGTCAGAGGTTGGTGTTCCTTTTCAAAATCTGAAATGTCAGATTCCTCAGAATCCTGTTCTGTCACAATTTCTGGAGAAGGGTGTCTTCACCTTTTAGAAATTGTGACCTGACTACCCCGGATAAGGGAGATGAGATCCTCTGCCATTTTAAGCATTTGTGCTTGGGGTGGTGGAGCAAGAGCAAGATGGTGGCTAGAAGCAGATTTTCTAGGAGTGGCCTGGCTTCTAGGCCTGAGAGAATCTGTCGGTCTGAGAGAAATGGTACTTGGATGAGAAGACTTTGTTTTTTGACTAGATTCGGTAGTGCTAAAGGCCTCCTCGGAAGTCGATGCCTGCATTGTGGCTCCAGACCCAGCCAAGGCAGACGCAGCCAAAGGCTCAGAAGACGAAGAAGAAGATTTCTGCATCATACCAGACTCTGAAAGGGTCTCAGTAGAGGCCTGCATATATATGGAATTGGGCATCAGGGGCTGTGAAAGTGCCTCACTGAATTCCGGAGAACTGACGACCTGCTTAGCGTAGCGTCGTCGGAAGGCTTAGCCTTGTGTGGTCTGTCTCTATCTTTATCTCTGTGTTTTTTAAGAATGTCCACGGATTGTTGGCTGATGGATGCCATATCAGAATACAAAGATGGAACATAAAAATAACTGTCTACAAAAAGAGCTCTACGGCAAATGGTTCTTGCATTAAAGAGGGCACAGAACCAGCAATGAGGGACATCATGGTCTGGGCCTAAACAAGTGATGCAGTAAGAAAGGAAGTCTTGGTGTGGGATCTGCTTTCCACAGGCGAGGCAATTGCTAACTTTTTCGGACATCAGTTAGTGCTAGAAAAAAGGGTCCCCAACGGGGTACTTAGCTTTAGACATTTTCAACTGAAATTCAACCTATGGTGGCGACCGACCGGCACTCGTGCGAACTGCTTCTGGTATGGGCTCCATGGCAAGAAAGACTGATATAATGGCATACACTGCCTTGCTTTATAGCACTGACAACCTGACGTCAGACTACAGGCGACTGCAGCCAACGCAGAAAAACATTGACTCTGGTATTCGGGCCGGCCGAGGGCTACTACAGCAGGGATAACCCACAGGTGATGACTGCAACAGTGAAACATGAGGAACATCATCTGAATTGACAGTGAGTGCATGGCTAGGGACATTGGTGTAGACTGCATGCATATTTGTAATAAAATTGGCAGTTAGCCCCAATGTAGACTTTATGAATTAAGTATATTAAATAAAATGTCTCTCGTTAAACAGATTTATAATGATAAGAGTTCAAGTAAACAAACGCCAGAGAGTAGCAACAATCTGAAGAGGCAAAGCTGACCAGAAACTTCTGCATGGGCTTAATTCTTTGGCTGACTCACTTCTGCAAAGAAGTAAATTTAAGGAAAGCTTTGCAAAGTGTGTATCAAATCACCTGATTACTTTGATAACAGTTTGTTAAAGAGGCATTTTGTAATTTTTTCGTGCAACTCCAGGTGGGAAAAAACTGTAATTATATCCACCAGCCATTCACTCCTTTTCTGTCTCTGTGTTAATATTTTATAATCCTAGTGCAGGAAAACAATAAAGCACCTCAGTAATGTAGCATGGTTGGGAACAGGGGGTAATGTTGCTGCCTCATGGTGTTAGGGTTTAATCCTTGCTTCTCCTTCCATCTGAGTGGAGTTTGCATGCGATCTGCTGCTGCGTGGGTTTCCTCTGAATAGTTTGGCCTTCTCGCAACCTCCCAAATATTTCTTACTTGACTGGCTACTCAAAATTGTTGCTGCATGTTGCAACTGTCCCTGCCCTCGCTTGTCATGATTATGGCCGAAAAAAGGTTAAAAAATAATTTCACTTACCCACTTATGAAATGTTTGGTTTGGTGTGTCACTGTCAGCTATTTAAGTAGACAGTTATACTTTAATTTGAAATAAAGTCAGAGTCATATATATATATATATATATATATATATATATATATATATATATATATATATATATATATATATATATATATATATATATTTTATTTTCTACACTAGATCCAGTAGGGTGGCAGAATTCAAGTAGAAGTGGTGCTGTGCCTCTAAAGAGTGTGGCTAGGTTTCTAACAAATCATTATCCTTCAAGATTACTGCAGCAATTTTACAAAGAATTCACACTTTCTGAAGAAATGCAGACAGTCTTTGTAAAAGTATTTTTAGTCAGGCCAACAAGAGGGTATCATAAAAAATCAGAATGTAAGCAGCTGTATGGATCACAGCAGAATATCTGATTTTGGGAGACCTAAACCCCAACCTTTAAATTGCTTTTAAATCCAACCTGTTTTTCATTGTGCTCTTTATTCTAAAATATCTAGCCTGAATCAATTGTGCACACACACACACACACACACAAATCCAATAAATAGTTAAGTCAATTTCACAGTTTATCCACCAGGGAAGGAAATGACTAAACCTGGTAGTGGAATATTCCACATCTGCCATTAAATGCCATCTTTCTGTTACTCTTTTCTTTTAAATAAGGAATAAGATTTGATCAAATTAGTATTTTTCACACAAACCCTTTTAACTCATTCACTCGAATGGAGCTCAGGAAATTTGCACTGTAACTTCCAATGGGCGGAGCCTAAGCCTTTTGACAGAATCAAATTACGTCCTCACATTTCTAATAAATGTTCATATCTCTGGAACCATAGAAATTGGCAAATTATTCAGCACAGTAAACACAGTAATAATACATTTCTAATATTTTGTAAACAACTTACAATATCTCAGCAACATTTTATTCATCTAGCTGAGAGCATTCATATGAGGCTAAGGAGTTCGTTCTGTGTTATTTGGTTCATAGGTGGATACTAGGCTAATGGCCCTGGAGCCTTTACAAGCCTAGCCCATAGAAGTGGCCTGGCATTGTGCCGCCTGATGTTAGTTCCCAGTGCCTCTATCAAGTAAGCCACTGGAGTGATCCCCGGGGTGAACTTTCTATTTCCCATCCACTCATCAAGATTTCTCTTGAAGAGGGCCAGTGAGGTGCTCTGCTTGACATGTATGGGAAGTCTATTCCAGAGCATGGGCAGTCTCTGGGTTATGAACCTGCCCTTCCAGCATGTTCTGTTGATTGTGGTAATGTGGTTGAGGTCTCTGGAGTGTGTGGTGCGGAGGGATTGGGATTTTTTTAGATGTAGACTTTCTAACAGAGCTGGGTCAGACATGTCTTTGTAAGTCAAGCAGAGATCGCCTCTTAGTAGACGATATGACACAGAGAATAGCTGGAGTTTTTTTAGTCTGTCCCTGTAGGACATGTGTTTAAGGCCTAGGATCCTCTTCGTGAGATACTTTTGTGGCCTTTCCAGCTGTTGCATGTGTCTAGTGAGGTACATGCCAAATGGGGCATTATACTCGATGACTGGCCTAATGAGGGAAGAGCAGAGAGAGATGATGACCTCTTTCTTCTTGGATGCTAAACCCTTGGTAATGAGATGTGCCACATAGAATGACTTTCTGACCACAGTGACATTGTGGTTGTCGAAGGAGAGGTTGCTGTCAACCTGTGTCCCCGAATCTCTTATAACACCTTCAGTGTTCAGTGGGCTCCCATTGATGTGGTAATTAGTGGGAACTGAGTTTTTACCAAAGGGGATGATGACACATTTTTTGGCATTAAGCTTAAGGCTATGGTTTCAACACCAGTCATTGGTTTCAGTTAGGCCTTTCTGTAGGATGTCTACATCACTTGTGGAGTGAATAATGGCTTCCAGCTTGCAGTTATCTGGTTGTTGAGATATTCAGAAAATGTGAAAATTATATATATATATATATATATATATATATATATATATATATATATATATATATATAAATTAATATCATAAAACAACAATTAATATCTATTTACCTGCACTAGACAGAGGTCAAATATTAGTGTAGCTGAGTTTGCCATTGTGTAAGCTTTAAGACAAAATCTTTTAAAACCTTGCACATAGCATGGTTTTAGAATTATTGATGCAAATATGCAAATATGAACAAGCAAATATTGACACCTAGAGGCATCAGTAGGTGTAACTGCAGATGCACCTGGAGGTGTCACTTGGATGTAATGCATTAAAAGATACATGTGACTGCTGAAATTGATTGCTTTAAATATGATATCTTGGAGCTTTTCTCCCTGGATCTCCACTGAAAAAGGGCAACTGTGCCCAGTCGGACTTTCCCATTAAACAAATGTCGATAAATAATAAATAAATAACTTCTGTCTGAACCTTGGATTAGATTTCCGCACTGCCTATATATATATATAACGCTATGAAAAGGAATCAATTAACAATGGCCAAGTGTAACATCTTTAACACAGTGCTTCCAAGCTGATATCAGTCTAGAACAAAACATCAAAGCACAACAACCCTGCGGACAGGAATATGATTTCTTGTCTTTTCCAAGAGATGAGCTTTACTGAACTGCAAATTTTCTTAATGAATGAAAAGTACATCATATGGCTAGTTTCTATGACTCTCTAGATTGACCTCCTATATGAACTGAATCTGTGTTCTGTACTTATTACAGTAATGTGAAAATAAATTGTTGGCTTATCTCGGCACAGACTTGAATTTAGATAGCTTTTTCTGTCATTCTTGCAAGTTTTGTGTGTGTGTGTGTGTGTGTGTGTGTGTGTGTGTGTGTGTGTGTGTGTGTGTGTGTGTGATGTCAAGGTACAACATCAGGGCTACCATGTGGTACCATTAAAAATTACATTGCTTTGTCACATGATGTGAGTGTGGGCTGTGATAAGATGGCAACACTGTAGCAAATTATATGGGGATGGTCGGCATGATGCAGAGGTGGCACTCCTCTACTACAGAATGATCTCATTTGGTATTTGTGGTTCTAAAGTGGCACTACTCTAGAACATGGTGTTAAACACTAGTGTATGCAGTGCTAAGGTAGTATTACTGAACAGATGATTCACCTGTGGTGGTGTTTGCAGGCAGTACTGAGGTAGCATTGCTGTAAAATATTTATGTCCTGGTTCACTGTCTGACTGGAAATAATTACATTTTTTCAGTGGAGGTCTGAGGAGGATAACTCCTAAAGTATAGCAATGATAATATACAGTGGGATTCAATAAACTTTGTGTAGGCTTTGCGTGAAACCTACATGGAGTTTACGTGGTGAGCAGCAGTGCTAATTTCATATTCATGCCGTGCACCATGTTTAAACATAAACGAGCATAGTTTTATGGCTAGCAACAGTGTTTCCTACCAGGAAACCATGTAAAGCAACACAGATAGCAGCAGACATGTAGACCTGTTTACCTATGGGCAAACTAGGTCTGCGGGATTGCATATTATGCGACAGTGATTGCAGGGTTAATAATATAGTGATGTATATGGTCCAAATACATTACAGGACATTGTATACAGTGCAGAGTATTGTGGAATCCCATTTCAGGCATTTTGAACAAAAGTTGTGTAAATGATCCATAGCGGTACATGGACTGCCATTTAAAATAAACAGTCAGTGTATGTAGTGAATAGGGACATACAGATGACTTGTAGGAATGAAGAAAAGGGAAAGAGGACAGGTGAAACATTGCAATGTACAGTACATGGCAAACAGTTGTAGCAGAACACTAATCACATATCAACATGGTACAGTATGGACTGCACATTGAAAATGTATATAATGTGACAAGGTGACATAACAATGGAGAAGATGTCTTTGTGATATAAGCATCCTGATGTGAACAATGAAGAGTACATCTGTCAGGAATGTTATATACAATTGGGGTTAGGGGCATATTATGAAGCTGTGCAAACTGATTTGCCTGAATATGACTGTAATGTCAGCAGACGTCTCCAACAAGTGGGACACAGTTCCATGCTCATGGACAACAATAAACAGAAGCACGCTCAGTCATGGACAATATCCCACGTCTCTGACATAACATGTGATTCTGAGTGATCATAGATGGTTCTGCACAAACACACTTGTAGAACTATTATGACATGTCAGCAATCTATGAAGATAATCAAGCACACCTTCCTGACACTTTAACATCTACTGGATGTGTTAGAAGGGACACTGCTACACTTGTATATGACATCATGACAAATCCAAGGCTAGTTGACTGGTTTGCATGGCATATTTATGGCACAATCTCCACTGTCATAAATGTAACCAATGCCATCAATGTTGTCGAACAGCTATGCATGTACTGTGTGCATCACCAGAACAGGTAGCACACCTCCATCTGGTATCTAACCTTCATGGAGGTTCCACACCATCAGACAGTAATGTTCATGCAACAAAAAGAATACCTAAGTATGGCCAGTAGGATGTGTGGAAGCTCATTGTGGCAAAGGTGGTACACTTCAGTTACACATCACAGGAAGATGTTTAGGGAGGTACATGAAGAAGGGTGCATTGTACCCAGTTATTGGTGTGATGAACTATGTCGTATTTTTGACCTATGATGTGGATGTCCTGCACATGCTCTGGAGTTGTGTAACATACAAGGGAGTAGTCACCACTGTGGGCACATGCAGGCGGACATTCCACATACCATCTACCCCAGGACATAGGTCACATACCACATGGTCTGCCTATAGGGGTGTGATGTCTACATTATACTTGGGTTGTGCATTTGTTTTCATAACTTAACAAATCCCCCCTTGTTTTTGTTTCATCTCATGTGTTGCCATGGTTGTGGCAGCAATCTTTGGTATGTGTTGATACTGTCTGTATTATACTAATATCACAGTTGGAGTCAATCTTTGCCCATAATATGTAGTCCTACAGACAGCTGTTTGGACACAGGATGTGTATGTCTTTTTTGATGTCTACGACTTAAATAATGGACATGAAAGGCCCTACCAGATAGACCTGATCACTAGACTCGAGATATACATCACTTCACACATTTCAGCATATTTATATTCCATGTATGTGATCCATTGGTTTATCCCCTTGGTGATATAGGTGTTTATGGCCACTTCTGACACTGCTGAGTTAATAGCTCAGTGTCAATTTGTGTCAAATGCCTTGTCCTGGTCAAGTTCCATAGGATGATAGCATTGTCATCATGCATGCCCTTGGTGACTTTCTTGAGGACATTTAACAGATGTAACAGACATGGATGTAGCATTAACAACTCACACATGTCTTTTGCACACAGCCGGAATATGACCAATGTCCATTTAGAAAAGGTCCGTGATTACATGTCGGTCTACTTCACAGATGAGGAGAATCAGGATGTGTATGCATCAGGTGCTGTTCCTCCCACCCACTCTGATGGATGCATGTTGATGTACAAACTTCTACGGGAACATACTTCGTCTGGAGGGTGTGTTGAATTGTGGATTCAACTGTGTCAGGTAGGTGTATGTTCTGAGTCATGCTATACGTGATCAGTGATGTTGTCTATGCGATAGGCCTGGATGAATGTAAGACAGTGCATACTGCCTATTCTGATGTGGCCTAGGGTTTTGACGCAACCCCCCACTCAGGTATCATCAAGAAGCTCTCCCAGCTGGGGAAAAAGAGATTTAATATGGTGTAATATCTATACAAAGGAGAAAGCAAAATGAAATACAAAAAGAGCAGCACCAAAGATATTTGAAGAAAGACAGGCAAAGGAATCTGAACATGGAAAACTTTACAATACAAAAAATAAGAACTCAAAGAGGAAAAGTAGAAAAGGAGATCAGTAATGGAGAAGTTAAAGAAATACAAATAAAGGTTATGGAATACCTGCAAAGTAAGGATTCAGTGTAGAAACTCTAATTCAGAAAGCATCACAACAGGAAAGAGCACTGGACATCCAAATTAAAGAGAAACCAGTGGATATGGAATGGGAAGCAACTGGTCAGTTGCCATATGAAGATGTTTTGGAGCCTTCCACAGGAAACCAGTATAACTGTTCACTTAAAGCTGGTCAGCAAGGGAGGGAACAGGAAACTGTGGAGACTCTGACGCAATCAATGTTGAAGAATGATAGGTCAGTGCGTTTCCATATGACAGAGCAACAGATGGCACAGGATGAAATTGAAGAGAATGTGCCACAGGAAGATGCTATAGAACTTTCTATAGAATGCACACAGGAAATGGAGAACAAAAATGTGCCCTCAGTTTAGAAGAAAATGAGCTAAGAGAAGAGTTACTTGATTTAATAGAGATAGATAGACATGTTAAGATCAATGAAAGAAACAGACTGCAAAAGGTCAATGAAACCCAAAAAGTCAGAAGATTGATAAAACAAATGAACACAGTAATTAGGACTGTCCATAGAGATCCATGCGATATAACAGAAGTAAACAGGTTGTATTACTGTGCAGCTAAGTTAATAACTGATAAAGTTCTACCACAAGAGCACAGGGTAGTAAGGGAAAGGAAGGGGAGAAGTCAAATACCATCATGGAAGTATCAAATAGAGAAAACTATAAGGCAATTAAGACGAGAAGTGTCACTATTAAAAGAGTATAGAAGAAGGAACAGATCAACAAAAATACTTAGAAAGAAAGACATGATCATAGGAAGTTACTAGGTTATTGGCCCTGAGGCCCCGTACAAGCCTAACCAAGAGTTTAGCCCATGTTTAGACAAGTCAGCACCCAAAGCCCACATCCAGCAGGGACACAGGTGGAACGCCATGGCTGTACTTGATAAAAGCAATGCACAGTATTAGAACAGATCAGGATCTATCATGTACTATCATAAATAACAAACTAAAAATCTCAGCACAGGCTGAAAAACTTAGAAGATAACACAGATAAATATAAAGGAAAAGTACAATATAAGCAATTTATTGTTGACCCAAAAAAGTTTTATAGAAATTTGGGAAGTGAGGTAAAAGGAATTGAAAGACCACAAAAAAAAAAAAAGAAATAGATACATTTTGGAGACATATTTATGAAGATGCTGCGGAACATAACAAAGACACTAAATGAATAGAAGTAAAAGAAAGAATAACAAGTTTAAAGGTACAGAATATGAAATGGGATGAAGTAACTGCCAAACAGATTGAAACAAAGTTAAGAAAAGCCTCTAAATGGAAAACCCCAGGCCCAGATGCAGTACCTAACTTCTGGCTAAAAGTATTAACATCTTTGCACGAAGATTTAGCCATGAACAAGAACTTTTTATTTGTGCACCCCGAACAGACACCAGTCTGGCTAACAACAGGAAAAACAGTGCTTCTACTTAAGAGTGGACCTGCAAGCTACCCTAAAAATTATAGACCAATAACTTGCCTTCCTGTACACTGGAATTGATACCTACAGGAGTTTACAGCCATTTAGAAGAAAATTTAATTAAGACAATACAACAAGAGGACAATAAAAGAAAGTCATATGGAACAAACGATCATTTATTGTTAAAGTCACAGTGGAGAACTGTAAAAAGGGAAAGAATCTAAGTATGGCATGGATTGACTACAAAAAAGCATTTGATAGTATCCCACATTAATGGATAAAAGAGTGTTTAAAAATGTATAAGATACACCCTGCACTGATTGACTACATTACAGTGACCATGAAACGGTGGCAGACCACTCTGCAATTAAGCCATGATAAAAGACAAATTATTATTCCAAGGATAAAAATTCAAATGGAGATATTCCAGGGTGACTCTCTGTCACTGCTGCTATTTTGTCTTGCCCTTAACCCTGTAAGCTGTCTAGTTAACAGCTTAGGCCATGGGTATAATTTGGCTCCTAGAAAACAACAAAGTGTAAAGACTTCTCATCTTCTGTTTATTGATGATTTAAAAGTGTATAGTTCATCAGATGAGGAACTGAAAGCACAACTGCAAGTTGTCAAAACTTTTTCAGATGATATAAGAATGTCATTTGGATTTAATAAATGTAAAAAAGTCACGGCTTGGAACCAAGGTAGAAAAACCAGCTTTATTTCGACAATAAAATCCAAAGATTCGTCGGCACCAAAATAGATCCAATTTACATCAAACGCTTTCACCCAGGACCTCCCAGGCTTTGTCAAGATACATTGACAAAGCCTGGGAGGTCCTGGGTGAAAGCGCTTGATGTAAATTGGATCTATTTTGGTGCCGACGAATCTTTGGATTTTATTGTCGAAATAAAGCTGTTTTTTTTCTACCTTGGTTCCAAGCTGTGACTTTTTTGCTTTTTATCTGGTTTGTACAAGTTTTCGACTTTTCCTGGATTTAATAAATGTGCAAAAGCAACCTTTAAAGCAGGAAAACTGCTGCATCAAAAAAACATCGGTTTGGGACAAGAATGTGATGTAAAAGAACTTGAGCAAGAGGGAGTGTATAAATATTTGGGAACAGATGAAGGATCAACAATAAAACATGAACAAATGTGAATAAAACTTAGTAAGGAATATTTTAGAAGACTTAAATTAATCCTGAAAACAGCGTAGACATCTAGGAACAAAATTCAAGCTATAAACCAATTTGCTCTTCCTGTCCTAACTTACAGTTTTGGAGTGATTGACTGGCCCCAAAACATGTCGGATAGATTAGTTAGGAAAACAAGAAGGATTCTTCATGCTCACCAAATGATTTATAAAAAATCAGTGCATACCAAGATTATATATTCCCCGTTCTGAAGGAGGGATGGGCCTCCTTGAAATTGATTACATGCGTAGATCTGTAATCGTGGGACTGCACACATACTGTATCTGCTGACCTCACAAGGCCCAAATGTAGTGAAAATGTTGAAACATGAGGAGAATAAATCTAAAATGACTTCTCTGCTTAGTCTAGCAAAAGCAAATTGGCATCAAGCAGGAATGGAAATCAAACCAGAAGTAGATAAAAATCAAATAGCAACTGAATGTGCCAAAAAAACAAAAAAAAAAAAAAACAAAAGAAAGAACAGTGAAGGACCAGATGAGAAGGCAAGAAATGTGGAAAATGTATAAATACAGTTGCAAGTATAGAAAACTTCTGGAAGAACCTTATGTTGATCATGAGTGAATGCAGGAATGGTTATGGAAAGGCAAATTCAAGCCAAGACATGAAAGATTAATATTGGCAGCCCAATATAGTGGGCTATGCAAACATTGATTTACAAAATCCACTGAACATGTGGGAGAAATGGACAAATTTAGATTTTGTAAAATATAATTGGAAACAGTTGTGCATCTCATTGCTGGTTGTGATATACTAATGGCAGAAGGACTGTATATTGAAAGACATAATAATGTGGCAAGACTGTCTTACTAGGGATTGTGAGAACATTATGGTATTAAAGTAGCTGAAAAACACTGCAAACATGAGCCATAAAGCATCATAGAAAATAATGAAATCTACATCGCATGGGATCACCCATTACCAAAAGTTCAAAAGATAGATGCTGGAAAAATGGATACAGTGGTCTATGAAAAGAAGAGAAAAGTAGCATTGATCATTGAAATCGCCACTCTCAGTGACTACAGTGTCTTGCATACAGAGAGAGACATACAAATATAAGGATTTGCATGCAGAAATGAGAGTAATGTGGAAGAAAGATACCCAGACAGTTCCAATAGTAGTAGGAGCAGCAGGTCTTATAAAAAAGAATCTAAAATCATGTTTAGATATGTTACCAGTACATATAACCCTGTACAATTTGTAGAAAAAGTTATTACTGGGTACATTACTGGTGCTGTGAAGAGCACTTCTGGCTAACATCAAAGTTTGAAACAATACTAATTTCATGAACTTTAATCGTACCTTGACTTAGAAATGGGGTTCATTCCCATCGTGGTATTAGAAATCCAAAAGATTTGGAGAAATTAAAAAAATGGGAACTAGCCCTTACATCACTAGATGGTTAAGCAATTGACTCAACGAAAGAACACATAATCTGAATGTTGGTATATCAACCTTTACCAGTACAGGTGTCACCACTGGCATACCCCAAGGATCTGTGCTGGGGCCTTTTGTTGTTTGGAATCTGTTTCTCAATAGTTCAGGCTAAAATATATGGCCTTTGGTTTCCAGGTTTGTTGATTCTTGTATCCTTCCTCCAGAAGGGCCTAAATGAGACTGATGCATGGTGTCAAAGCCATGGTCTCAAGCTAAATGCAAAAAAATGTGTAGTAATCCCCTTTGGAAAAAACAGAGTACCCGCAAACTACAACATAGGAGGTAATCCCCTGAAATCTGAAGAAGAAATAAGGGATCTAGGGACCCAAGTAGATAGTCAGCTTTCCTTTGATAACCATGTTGCCAAAGTGGTTAGAAAATCCTTCTATGTGACCCATCTGATCACGAAAGGGTTTGCATCAAGATCTAAGGATGTAATTGTGCCCCGATACTCTTCCCTCATCAGACCCATTATTGAGTACAATGCACCAATTGGAATGTACCTGGCTAGACATCTCCAGCAGCTGAAGAGACCACAGAGATACCTATCCAAGAGGATTACTGGCCTCAAACAGTTGCCCTATGCAGCATGATTGAAAAAGCTAAGACTGTTCTCTGTTGCATACTGCTTTCTCAGAGGCGATCTCTGTCTAACGTACAGAGCCATGTCCAACCCAGAATTGTTGAACATGCTCCATCGTAGCAAAACCAAATCTATTTGAGCTACATGCTCTAGGGATATAAACCTCAACACAACAATGAATAGAACATGCTGGAGGGATAGATTCCCTTCGAGGAGACTTCCCTTACTATGGAACAGGGTCCCGATCTACATAAGACAGAGCCCCTCACTATCACTCTTCAAGAGGAACCTTGATGAGTGGATGGGTAACAGAACGTTCACACGGGGGATCACACCAACAGCACTACTAGATAGGGGCCAAGCTGCTAGTACAAGGGTCTAGGGAACTACTAAAGGGGTGGTGAATACCGCACAATGTGGCAGGGCTAATATATGCCTTCGGGCAGATAGCCCAGTACCAACCTATGAACCTATATTGGGTGCAATCATTGAGTCCACCAATGTTGTTGTTGTGTCTTTCAGCTTTTCCCGGTTAGTGGTCACCACAGCGGAACTTCAGTCCGCTAATGATTGGCAGTTGATTTTTACTTGCTGAGTTGCCAGCCCTAATGCACAACCTTCAATGAAGGTACGCCCATTCATGCATGTCTCCACGCAGAAGACGCTCTAGCTGAGAGACGAACCGGTCAGCATCTTACTGTAAGGCGACAACGCTACCGCAGCACCACCACCGCAATGATGTTAACGTATTACTGGAGGGGCTAATACAAACAGATGATTGGTGCCAAAGCCACACGGTCTACAAATAAAGGCAAAACTGTGTCATTATTTTTGCCTTCTGCAAAGTGGAATTCCCTGCTAATTACAATATTAATAACACTTTTCCCATTCTCAAACCCAGTGGTGCAAAACCTGAGAACACATGTAGATAGCAATCTGAACTTCGACCACCAAGTTTCCACAGTGGTATGGAAAGGCTGCATCGTGCACCGCATAGGTCAGGCCATTGTATCTAGATCTGAGGAATTTATTCCAGCACTGTACTCAACTCACATCAGAACACTAGTAGAGTATAAAGCTCCATTTTGTTGTACCTCCCCAGACAGTAGCAGCAGCTGGAGAGACCACAGGGGTTTCTCACCAAGAAACCACTGGGCCTACAAGCCATGTCATGATGTATGTGGATAGACTGAAAGCCCTGTCACTGTAATCTGTATTGTATAGTGGAGATGACTTGTGCCTGGCCTGCAGGCCAGTCTCTGACCCTACCCTAATGGAAATACTGCACATCCGCAAATCAGCTATAGCTGATGACATCAGCAGAGTCTCGTGAGAGGAAGATGGTAATAGCAGTGTCCCACATGCTGGTGTAAAATGCTCTCTCTAATGTTAAGCAAGTGCACAAACACACATATATACACACACACACTCACACCAGTTGGCTGTAGTGAGAACAGAACCCCTACCTAAGTATACAACTAGAGAATTCTGTATTTAATGCAAGTGCTTCAGCAAAAGTTTGACTTGGAGAATGTCAAACAACACTTTACAGATGATGACATCAACAGTGTCTGGTGAGGAGAAGATGGTGATAGCAGTGCTCTCTGTAATGTCAAACAAGTGCATACACACACACACACACACACACACACACACACACACACACACACACACACACACACACACACACACACACACGCCTTTCTGTTGACCACAGTGAGGTTAGAACCCCTACCAAACTAAGTACACAGACTAGAGGACTCAGTATTTTACAAAAGCACCATGGCACAAGTCTAACTTTTACAAGGCTGCAGGACAACTTCTAGTGCATGACATCAGCAGTGGATTTTGGAGAGAAGACTTTGGGAGACCTGCATGAAATGGATGTGTAGGCATGTGCAGGTCTCAAAATAGTGGCAGTTCATGGGTTTGGAGTGGTAAATGCAGGATAAACAATTAGAATATTCTGACTAGACATACACATACACACCCCAGTTGACTGCAGTGAGAACAGAGCTCCTACCTAACTACACTGACTAGAGATCTCAGTACTTTATGCAAGTGCCTTGGCACAACTGTGACTTTTACAAGGCTCCAGGACAATTCTTAGTGGAAGACATCAGCAGTGGATGTTGGAGAGAACATGTTGGGAGGCCTGCATGAAATGGATAGCTAGCCATGTCCAACTGTCAAGATATTAAAGTTCTGCATATTACCAGACTGATGAGTGTGCATTGTTTACTATTTGGTTGTGTTTCTAATGAGCAGGTATACTTTAAGATACAGCTTTACAAACTGTATGGAAACAGGTATCCACATTGCTACAAGCACTGGAAAATCTGAATGTGTATTGTCATTATAAAGATATGCATGGTATACAAGACAATCTATTTCTGTAGTGTAGTTGATATACTTGTGAACAAATACTGAGAGACCAAGGTTGCAGTGCATGGGTGGAGGTAACTGATGGCTGCATTGTAAATATGTGTTATTTTCTTAGATATTGCCTTCCTTTTGTTTGTGTTTTCACATGTAGATTCATGGCATGAAGACTTAATGGACAGTAAACACAAGTAATACATGCTTTTGTGCACTTTCCATAGCGCAACGCCAAGCCGCAAGTTTGCGTGATGGATGACAAAGTGTTTGCGCATGTGAGATGTACATTTCTACTTCCACATGGCTAAGTATACAAACTATAATTATAGATTGCTCAAAATAATCCTTGCAATGTGCAGACATTGCACATATAGTTAACAGCAGACTATTTATGTTACTTGTGTAAAATTTAATATCTGTAATATTATTAAAGTTACTCATGGTATTTGAATCCACAACGTCTAACTACAGTCTTAAACTTTGACTCCTAAAGTTGGTTTGTGCTACAGACTGATGTATGCACACTTGCTTTTACTGTTAGGATATGTATGCTTACTTTGCCACTACTGTATAGAAAAGAAAATATTTTGTAAAGCTACAATACTTATCTTGCGCTGCATACATACCACTTGCTTCCCTTAGACTCTCTAGATGCTCAGCAGGACATCTATTTCAGAATTAGTTAAGAAAAGAAAAGAAGAGCATTATGCATACCACTCGTGCCTCTCTTTAGCTTTCTGTGTATTATACATTCTCTTTATTAGCATACTTACACAATTGGGGGATGTTGCTAGTTTGGAATTCATGCAACCACTGGTTGAGAGTATCCCTCTTACTCCTTTTTAGGTCAGTAAAGTGGTGCCTACACTGTTCTTCACTGGATAGGATGCCAGTCACATTAGATATAGCCTAGGCCAGACTATTCCAAGCCTCAGAATTGTACTGGGAATCGGTATAGTCCCCCTGCAAAAGCCTTTGGCTGTGGCGCTTTACCAGACGTCTATTGAAGATTATGGACTCCTCAACACCCCACCTCTGTGCCCTAAATTGGACACCTTCCCCTCTATCACCAAACATGTCTAACCTGAAAGCCATGAAATAGCAAATAATGACTTCCTGCCAATTCCTATTGCATTTACTGGTAGTACTCAAACCTGAGCAATGATGCCAACCATGTTTGCATCACATTAAGCAGAGAACAACAGTGTCAAACAGAAAAGAAAGCAGTTTTGGAAATTGGAAGGTTAGGTTAATCTGACATTTGACATTATTTTGAGGGGTGTGAGCTGTTGTAACTGTTAGGTGATTTAGCTTTGCAGACATGCACTGGGGCCATACATTTCATGACCTCACACATGTTTGGTTTGGCTTTATACATTGAAAAAATGATTTTTACAATGTGGGATTCAAATGCATACATAAAGGACAAAACATTTTCTTCCACAGTGGTGATTTTTCATCTTTGCCACAAAAGAAGTGCTTCTCAGACATACTTATGAATTATTTATAAATACAGATGACAGAATTAGGTGTTAACCATGTATGTGTATGACCTGACAAGGTCCTTGTATACACATTAATTTCTGTATGTGTCATGTTTAAGTGTGAAGACCATTCATGTCCAGATAGCAGAATTATACTTAGAGAGACATAGTAGACAGTATACCCTCAGTCATTCATCTGAACTTTCAAAACACAATAAAGGTGTCTTATTCCTCATACATAAATTCATATCAGCTCCACTGCTGTGCATAGTTATTGATATTTATAATTATGTATACATTGTTATATGTGTTATTTAATATAATGTGAAATGGAACAACAGTAAAAATGTCTGAATTTCCTCTATTAGAACCCAGGACCATTCTGTATGGAAGCCCTACACTTTACACTTGTTGCCAGAGGAATATTGATATAGCACTTGGATATTTTCCTGTTCATTACTATAAATTGAACTGTCACAACAGTAAAAATACATTGCACTTCCTGTATTAAAACCCAGGACCATCTGTATTACAGCTCTACACTTACACCTACTACCACAGGAATAGTTAAATTACAGTCAGATAATACCTTATTCATTATTACTTCTGTGTGTTAGCTACCACACAATCCCGCTTACCATGTTTGCATGGTGCCTAACACACAGTTGATGCAATATATCCATTTTGAAATTGTTGAACATCTGCTTCTTCTCTGCAGATGTTTGATGGCTACAGGTGTTGTGCGGTGGAAAGCAAAAACTGCAACAATGTATCCTTTTTGACATTTAGAATGTCTACACCCTGTCTGCAGGTGTTGTGTCTGCTTCTTGTGTGGGCCATTAGTCCAAATTTGCACAATGGTAAGCATTGCACAAATGAGACGAGCAAAGCTAAACTTGATTTAACCTAAAGAACAGTGTTTATTAGGCTTCAACCTTAAAAGACAAAGGTGGGACTTGAACCATGATCTGCAGATAGTATATAATGTGTGGATCAACATAATTAGCAGATGTGCTACACACACCGGTGATTCACAAGTGTAATTGATATATCGGTTATCAAAGACATACAGTACATTACATGACATTTATTGTGTTTTTCTGTTTCCCCTGTTTGTGTAAAGCTGTGCACCATGCAAATCCTGACATTAGAAAAAAAAGAAAATTATGGGAAAGGAAGAAAATTAATCTATTAAATAAACAACACTAAAAAAATGATATTGGTACTCATGAAATATTTTTACACAGGTCTGGATTTGAGCTCTCATTCCAGTGAACTTTCAAAACACAGTAAGGGTGTCTTATCCCTCTTTGCCACAGAAACAGCTTGCAGCAGAGAATGAAAATCATTGTGCATACAATCATCTTCTGAGATGTAGCACATTGAGTGATCACACAACCATTTATGACTATTGCTTGCAGAAATGCAGAGCTGTCTTATCTCTCTCTCTCTGTTTGTTGCTCATTCTTCTCTTATTTGACCAGTAATCTGAGACAATCGGTCTGTAAGGCATCCTATATCATTGTCCTTAAAATGTGTGAGGATATTAAATGGCAATAATATACAGTTGTCAAGAAATTCAGGAGAGGTTGGATGTTACTGAAAAGAAACTGTAAAATGCGCTGCTTACTTACATTTAAAACCTTGATACAATTACTTCTATACTTTGTAAGTATAATCTGTCTGAAACACCCACTGTAGGTAAGGGAATATGAATTGCTGTTATGTTTTCCTTCTCCTTAGCTGTAATCATTCACAGTTGCAATCCATTGTTCTTAAGGGAAAGGGGAGTAGGACAAACCCAGACTCATATAGACCCTTAAGTCTACTTTCATGTTGTGGAAAAATAATGGAGAAGGTAATATTGGATAAGTTATTGTCAGAACTGGATAGGTTGAGAATTGAAATCATAGATCAGCATACATATGTTGAAAACAGATCTATTACCACCTGTAACATTATGTTCTATAACAATATAATAACAGCTATGAATGAAAAAATTGTGCTGTGATGTAATCTATATAGATTTAACTTCAGGATTTGACGGGGTCATACACATAACACTGATCAATAAATTAGTACAGCTAGGTATTGATATACTCTTGATAAGATGGATAGCTGCATGGCTTACAAATAGGACATGGCAAGTATCATATAGAAAATGGACAGGCAAAATCCTTGGTTACAGTCAAGGTGTCTCACAGGGCTTTGACCTAGGACCTTACTTGTTTAGATTGTATCTTTCAGACCTAACTATTTCACCTGGGGTGTTCTACAGTCTATATGCAGATGACCTGAAATTAGGTAAACTGATTACGTGCTTTACAGATAAGGCATGTCTGCAAAATAACTTGATTAAATTGACCATTTGGGCATAGAATAATAATATGCTGATAAATACATCAAAAACTAAGCATGTGAGATTTGGAAGGCATAAATTGAAAGGTGAATATTTAATACAGCACACAGTGATTGAAACTGTAGACTCATTTAAGGCCTGGGTATA